>NW_018408761.1:2567205-2567934 GCF_002113885.1 Mizuhopecten yessoensis | reverse complement strand
AGGCCATGTAACCAATCCCCCGACCCAAACTCACTCCAATAGGCTTACGTGAGACAACTCCTCTACACAAACTCACTCTAATAGGCTAGCGTAAGACAACTCCTCTGCAATATCTAGTAACCAATCCCCCTACCCAAACTCACTCTAATAGGCTACCGTAAGACAACTCCTCTACAATATCTAGTAACCAATCCCCCTACCCAAACTCACTCCAATAGACTAGCGTAAGACAACTCCTCTACAATATCTAGTAACCAATNGCTAGCGTAAGACAACTCCTCTACAATATCTAGTAACCAATATCCCCCTACCCAAACTCACTCTAATAGGCTAGCGTAAGAAAACTCCTCTACAATATCTAGTAACCAATCCCCCTACCCAAACCCACTCCAATAGGCTAGCGTAAGAAAACTCCTCAACAATATCTAGTGGAAGGAAACAGCTGCCATGTGTGTAGTGGAAGGAAACACCTGTCATGTGTGTAGTGTCAGGAAACACCTGTCATGTGTGTAGTGTAAGGAAACAACTGTCTTGTGTGTAGTGTAAGGAAACTCCTAACCTGTGTGTAGTGTAAGGAAAACCTGTCATGTGTGTAGTGTGTAAGGAAACACCTGTCCTGTGTGTAGTTTAAGGACACACATGTCATGTGTGTAGTGTAAGGAAACATCTGTCATGTGTGAAGTGTAAGGAAACACCTGTCATGTGTGTAGTGTAAGTAAACACCTATAC
>NW_018408761.1:2564618-2564685 GCF_002113885.1 Mizuhopecten yessoensis | reverse complement strand
CACTCCAATAGGCTAGCGTAAACATTCCCCCTTCCCAAACTCACTGCAATAGGCCATGTAACCAATC
>NW_018408761.1:2559634-2563978 GCF_002113885.1 Mizuhopecten yessoensis | reverse complement strand
ACAACTGTCATGTGTGTAGTGTAAGGAAACAACTGTCATTTGTGTTGTGTAAGGAAACAGCTGTCATGTGTGTATCATAAGGAAACTCCTGTCATGTGTGTAGTGTAAGGAAACAACTGTCGTGTGTGTAGTAGAAGGAAACAACTGTCATGTGTGTAGTGTAAGGAAACAGTTGTCATGTGTGTAGTGGAAGGAAACAACTGTCATTTGTGTTGTGTAAGGAAACAGCTGTCATGTGTGTATCATAAAAACAACTGGCATGTGTGTAGTGTAAGGAAACACCTGTCATGTGTGTAGTGTAAGGAAACAGTTGTCATGTGTGTAGTGTAAGGAAACTTCTAACCTGTGTGTAGTGTAAAGAAACAATTGTCATGTGTGTAGTGTAAGCAAACAGTTGTCATGTGTGTAGTGTGTAAGGAAACACCTGTCATGTGTGTAGTGGAAGGAAACACCTGTCATGTGTGTAGAGTAAGGAAACAATTGTCATGTGTGTAGTGTAAGCAAACAGTTGTCATGTGTGTAGTGTAATGAAACAACTGTCATGTGTGTAGTGTAAGGAACCAGTTGTCATGTGTGTAGTGGAAGGAAACACCTGTCATGTGTGTAGTGTAATGAAACACCTGTCATGTGTGTAGTGTAAGGAAACACCTGTCATGTGTGTAGTGTAAGGAAACTACTGTCATGTGTGTATTGTAAGGAAACAACTGTCATGTGTGTAGTGTAAGGAAACAGTTGTCCTGTGTGTAGTGTAAGGAAGCACCTGTCATGTGTGTATTGTAAGAAAACAACTGTCATGTGTGTATTGTAAGGCAACAACTGTCATGTGTGAACAGTTGTCATGTGTGTAGTGTAAGGAAACAGTTGTCATGTGTGTAGTGTAAGGAAATAGTTGTCATGTGTGTAGTGTAAGGAAACAGTTTGTCATGTGTGTAGTGTGTAAGGAAACACCTGTCCTGTGTGTAGTGTAAGGAAACACCTGTCTTGTGTGTAGTGTGTAAGGAAACACCTGTCCTGTGTACAGTATAAGGAAACACCTACCCTGTGTGTAGTGTAAGTTAATACCTATCCTGTGTACAATGTAAAGAAATACCTGTCCTGTGTAAAATGTAAGGAAACACATTTCCTGTTTAAAATGTAAGGATACACCTGTCCTGTGTTAAATGTAGGGAAACACATGTTATTTGTCCTGTGTTAAATGTAAGGAAACACATGTTATTTGTCCTGTGTTAAATGTAAGGAAACACATGTTATTTGTATAGTGTAAGTTAACTCTCCTCCAGTGTGTAGTGTAAGTTAACTCCCCTCCAGTGTGTAGTGTAAGTTAACTCTCCTACAGTGTGTAGTGTAAGTTAACTTCCCTCAAATGTGTAGTGTAAGTAAACTCTCTTCCAGTGTGTAGCGTAAGTAAACTCTCTTCCAGTGTGTAGTGTAAGTAAACTTTCTTCCAGTGTGTAGTGTCAGTAAACTCGTCCAGTGTGTAGTGTAAGTAAACTCCCCTTCAGTGTATAATGCAAGTAAACTCCCCTCTAGTGTGTAGTGTAAGTAAACTCTCTTCCAGTGTGTAGTGTAAGTAAACTTTCTTCCAATGTGTAGTGTCAGTAAACTCGTCCAGTGTGTAGTGTAAGTAAACTCCCCTCCAGTGTGTAATGCAAGTAAACTCCCCTCTAGTGTGTAGTGTAAGTAAACTCTCTTCCAGTGTGTAGTGCAAGTAAACTTTCCTCCAGTGTGTAGTGTAAGTAAACTTTCTTCCAGTGTGTAGTGTAAGTAAACTCTCCTCCAGTGAGTAGTGTAAGTAAATCTGGTAGAAGTTTTCCCCTGCCGTAGATATGCCTGCTGTTATTGGTAAATAGTTTTCTCCAACCCCATACTGGATCTATATTAAGGAGCCATCTTATGATATAAACACAATGATTGCAGCTAATCAACTCCAGAACAGTAATATATATATAAGCAGTAAAGGAGAAGGTATACACCTTCTGCCCCGTCTCCAGGTTCTCCTGGGTTATACACGTGTACATGCTGCTACACAACGATCGCCCGACAACCATCATCAACGTGTCAAAAGCTGCCACTAGTTACATCATTACTGCTTTTGTATGGTATTTATGATCTATTTGAATGACACAGCTTTGCAAGCAAACAACATAATGCGCGCTAAACTAAAATTAAAAATGCCCGCCTTATCGACAGTCCTCACAACTTCGTTCAATAGTTTGAACAGCGTATTGTCGCGTGCTGATTGGCGAACAAAGTAGTACTCTGAAATTTTAACAAACACTTCAATTTTATTCCACGATTCAGTATCAATACAATTGCGTATGATATGTCTATAGGGTGATTTAAGTTTATCAATAGAACTCTGAGCTGAAAGTTAAATTTGAAATTGTTTCGATTTTTCACCGGAACAAATTTCGCGCATGGACAAATACAGTGAACACCGTAAATCCGACCTTGCCCTCCACGAGAGAGTTATTTTTGGAAGTTAATTCGAACTTTTCTCTTTGCTCATTTTGTGAAGAATACAGGCGTGAATTTATTTGTTAATTGTATGGGAACCTGACAAAAGTCTGTAGATTCTATAACGGCCTCGTTATTTGACATGTCGTCAGAAATCAGGAACCGTGGATGCGAGACGCGTGAAACTGATAGCGTTTGAAGTGAGTGATCTTGCGACGGAGCACAGGTTCGTTACAAAATGTCCGAAATGTTTATGTGTGATATGACTCATATCAGTAGGTCTGTAACATATTTGTCAGTAGGTCTATAGAATATGTGTATTTCAGACATTTGTAACGAACCCCTGTTGATCAGTGCAGTGTAACAGACGATATTTCTGATAAATTGCATGTTCGTTCCCCATTGCTGGCATTGGTGATTTCAGCCGATGTGCATTTTGTACGATTTTGCAGACCTTGGTCTTGTTTTCGTTGTAATAAAAGTGTTTTTCATTTTATTTTTTATTTTGCACATAAATTTACAATGACATTGTCAAATCTCACAGTGCCCAGCGATATTTCAGCAGCCGTCATGTTTATTTATATTGGATATTGTAGTTCCGGTCAGTGTTGTATTAATACGCTAAGAATTATGTCTCGTGATGCATGGTAATTAAAGTCCCATCAACGACACAGCTTTCAAAGAGGCTATATAGTGACAATGCCATGCAAATGTAAATATAGATATTTAGAAACCTACCATAGCAAAACTAAAAATGTCATTTACTTGCCACTTTCCGAAAGTCTTCCCTTTGAAAAGTGGGGAAGATTTAACCTGCCACTTGGTTAAACAGTTTGATTTTGTTTCTTGAACCGAATGCGGTTATAAAATAATAGTGTTATATACTTGATCAGGATTAGTGAACATTTATGATGAACGTTTATGATGCTGTGCAACACAAACCAATTAGGATGCGCTATCATGGGATATGTTTGGACGTGACTGTGTATATGAACGTATATGAACAGTTCAATTGTGACGTCTTAAAATGATGTATGCTGAAATGACGTCACAGTCTTCAAGATTATATTATGTCGTCACAATAATGACATTAGATTTAGGGTTTTATAACAATGATCAAATTGCATTCACTACCCTGTGAACATCATTTCTTCTGGTAGGCTTTATAGACACAAGCAAAGAAACAGTTTTTGATTTGTTTGTTTTGTCCCTGTTTATGGATTTTTAACGGCAATTACAGACTTATTTTACCGTTAGAACACACGTTACTTTTTCGGATTTGCTACAATATACATGTCTTAACAATAAAGGATATTAAGTGGTTAACAATATAAGAATTTAGTGGTTAACAATGTAGGTTATTTAATTGTTTACAATATAGGATATTTAGTGGTTAACAATGTAGGATATTTAGTGGTAAACAATGTAGGATATTTAGTGGTTAACAATGTAGGATATTTAGTGGTAAACAATAAAGGATATTAAGTGGTTAACAATGTAGGATATTTAGTGGTAAACAATATAGGATATTTAATTGTTTACAGTATAGGATATTNAAACAATATAGGATATTTGGTGGTAAACAATAAAGGATATTTAGTGGTTAACAATGTAGGATATTTAATTGTTTACAGTATAGGATATTTAGTGGTTAACAATATAGGATAGTTGGTGATTAACAATGAAGGATATTTAGTGGTTAGCAATGTAGGATATTTAGTGGTTAACAATGTAGGATATTTAGTGGTTAACAATATAGGATATTTAGTGGTAAACAATATAGGATATTTAGTGGTTAACAATATAGGATATTTAGTGGTTAACATTATAGGATATTTAATTGTTTACAATATAGGATATTTAATTGTTAACAATATAGGATATCTA
>NW_018408761.1:2556136-2556336 GCF_002113885.1 Mizuhopecten yessoensis | reverse complement strand
TAGGATATTTAGTGGTTAACAATATAGGATATTTAGTGGTTAACAGTATAGAATATTTAATTGTTTACAATATAGGATATTTAATTGTTAATAATATAGGATATTTAGTGGTAAACAATATAGGATATTTGGTGGTAAACAATATAGGATATTTAGTGGTTAACAATATAGGATATTTAGTGGTAAACAATATAGGATAT
>NW_018408761.1:2553860-2555870 GCF_002113885.1 Mizuhopecten yessoensis | reverse complement strand
TAGTGGTAAACAATGTAGGATATTTAGTGGTTAACAATATAGGATATTTAGTGGTAAACAATATAGGATATTTAGTGGTTAACAATATAGGATATCTAGTGGTAAACAATATAGGATATCTAGTGGTAAACAATGTAGGATATTTAGTGGTTAACAATATAGGATATTTAGTGGTAAACAATATAGGATATTTAGTGGAAAACAGCATAGGATATTTAGTGGTTAACAATAAACGGTATTTTGTGGCAAACAATATATGATATTATGTTTGATACGATATAGAACAACGTAAGTCATTTAATAGTAAACAATAAAAGGTATTTAGGGTTTTGCAATATTATTTAAGTAGGCAGTTTAAGGTATTTGAAGCGACCCTAAAGGATTTAATATATTACGCTCTGATAATACGTCATGTATTATTAAAAAAAGGCTAGAATAGTGCGAACGTCGTGATGGCCTCGTTCCATTGCATTTGCCTTTGTCTAGTTGGCATTCATATTGCCTATGAATGCAAAATGAAAGCAGTGCAATACTTATATTTACCATTTTTGGAATCTGTCCACCTCATAGAAAATTCAATTACACTTATTATTCAGCATCTAGTTCAAATAATGTATGTATCGTGTATGCGTTTTCAATATATAGAACAACCATCGCCAAATTATGACGCCATAATTATAATGACATCAACAATCGGTCCATGGCATGCATAGCCTAAATGAATGCCAACTGAAATTGGTGGGTTATAAAGTGGCAATGCCATACGATGATTAAAATATAATAACTAACAAATAACCCGTTAAAATATTCATACACTTTATTTTAGTGTCACGTCATCGAATATCAGACTGGTGTAAGCGCCGGATCAACCCCTCCTTCGGGTAATCTCAAGGCTCAGGTAATCTGTCATGGTCACCACACAGTCGTCACTCGATGTAACTCTCACACTTTCAAACCTTTTACCAATGGACCTTTTACAAAGTGCTATTCATGAGAGATTGACCAAATCTTAGATTGATTACAATTAATAAAATTAGTGTTCCGTTATATAAACTACTGCACATATATAACGACATAGCGTGCACTCTCCTTGACGCGAGAAGACTCCTCTGCAATAGATGGTTCTCAATCTTCTCTGGCTGAACAGATTCAATCACACCGGATAGGCTGAAGATTGGCTTGCCGGTCTCATTGCGATGCTCTCGTACCATATAATTATGTGTCTTATCTACGGTTTCCAATCTGCCACGCCACTGGTCCGAGTGACATAGACCACTGCCCATCATCTCCTCCTAATACGATATATTGCCGAGTGACAGCAATCATTGCGCGACGGAAATGTTTCCTCTAAAAATCTACCAATTGTTATTCACAAAAAAAGAAATTCAGCACGGAGCTTCAATAAATACGTAGAAATATCATATTAACAGTTTCTGTGTTATGCACCTTCAAACGAACTGCAAGGATAGGACAATTACCCTATCTATATTACAATTGGAAATTTGTTTACAGGCGATATATAAGTCCACATTGCACCACATGTGGTTTCCTACTCAGTATTTCCTGATGTGCTGTCTTACTTACAGGACAGGAGGCAGACACAATGGAGGTGAAGCCATATTGATCGCGTGTCTGGTATCTGTGTTGAGCTCCTGTAAAGATAAAACAATCAATGAATTGGCCTTTACACAATATATATACACTGAGGGATATTGAGGTCTAAGCTTGTGTCGTGCAATGCACCCACTACGACTACGACAGTCGGACACGGTACTGTATGTCGTGATCTCTACCCCGGTCAGTGTAGTCAACCACGACAGCCGGACACGGTACAGAAAGTCGTGATATGTACCCCGGTCAGTGTAGTCAACAACGACAGCCGGACACGGTACTGTAAGTCGTGATATGTACCCCGGTCAGTGTAGTCAACAACGACAGCCGGACACGGTACTGTAAGTCGTGATATGTACCCCGGTCAGTGTAGTCAACAACGACAGCCGGACACGGTAC
>NW_018408761.1:2549660-2549847 GCF_002113885.1 Mizuhopecten yessoensis | reverse complement strand
CCCGGTCAGTGTAGTCAACTACGACAGCCGGACACGGTACTGCATGTCGTGATCTGTACCCCGGTCAGTGTAGTCAACTACGACAGCCGGACACGGTACTGTTTGTCGTGATCTGTACCCCGGTCAGTGTAGTCAACTACGACGGGCAGACACGGTACTGTATGTCATACATGTACCTGTAAACCCG
>NW_018408761.1:2539230-2545967 GCF_002113885.1 Mizuhopecten yessoensis | reverse complement strand
TCTCCATACATATACCTGTTAACCCACACGTTGTTGGTGTGTCTCAATACATGTATCTGTAAACCCACACGCTGTTGATGTGCCTCCATACATGTACCTGTAAACCCACACGCTGTTGGTGTGTCTCCATTCATGTACCTGTAATGGTACCTGTAAACCCACACGCTGTTGATGTGCCTCCATACATGTACCTGTAAACCCACACGCTGTTGGTGTGTCTACATACATGAACCTGTAAACCCACACGCTGCTGATGTGTCTCCATACATGTACCTGTAAACCCACACTCTGTTGGTGTGTCTCCATACATGAACCTGTAAACCCACACGCTGCTGATGTGTCTCCATACATGTACCTGTAAACCATCACGCTGTTGGTGTGTCTCCATACATATACCTGTAAACCAACACAATGTTGATGTGTCTCCATACATTTACCTGTAACCCCACCCGCTGTGCATGTGTCTCCATACATGAACCTGTAAACCCACACGCTGCTGATGTGTCTCCATACATGTACCTGTAAACCCACACGCTGTTGATGTGTCTCTATACATATACCTGTAAACCCACATGCTGTTGGTGTGTCTCAATACATATACCTGTAAACCAACACAATGTTGATGTGTCTCCATACATTTACCTGTAAACCCACACGCCGTGCATGTGTCTCCATACATGAACCTGTAAACCCACACGCTGTCGATGTGTCTCCATACATATACCTGTAAACGATGTGTCTCCATACATTTACCTGTAAACCCACACGCCGTGCACGTGTCTCCATACATGAACCTGAAAACCCACACGCTGTTGGTGTGTCTCGATACATGAACCTGTAAACCCACACGCTGTTAATGTGTCATCATACATGTACCTGTAAACCCGCCCGCTGTTGATGTGTCTCCATACGTGTACCTGTAAACCCACACGCTGATGCTGTGTCTCCATACATGCACCTGTAAACCCATACGCTGTTGATGTGTCTCCATATATATATACCTGTAAACCAACACACTGTTGATGTGTCTCCATACAGGTACCTGTAAAGCCACACGCTGTTGTTGTGTCTCCATACATGTACCTCTAAACCCACACGCTGTTGATGTGACTCCATATATGTACCTGTAATCCCACACGCTGTTGATGTGTCATCATACATGTACCTGTAAACCCCCTCGCTGTTGATGTGTCTCCATATATGTACCTGTAATCCCACACGCTGTTGATGTGTCTTCATACATGTACCTGTAAACCCGCCCGCTGTTGATGTGTCTCCATACACGTACCTTTAAACCCACACGCTGTTGATGTTTCTCCATACATGTACCTGTAAAACCACACGCTGTTGATGTGTCTACATACAAGTACCTATAATCCCACACGCTGTTGATGTGTCGCCATACATGTACCTGTAAACCCGCCCGCTGTTGATGTGTCTCCATACCTGTAAACCCACACGCTGATGCTGTGTCTCCATACATGCACCTGTAAACCCATACGCTGTTGATGTGTCTCCATCCATGTACCTGTAAACCCACGCGCTGTTGATGTGTCTCCATACCTGTAAACCCACACGCTGGTGCTGTGTCTCTATACATGTACCTGTAAACCCATACGCTGTTGATGTGTCTCCATCCATTTACCTGTAAACCCACACGCCGTACATGTGTCTCCATACATGAACCTTTAAACCCACACGCTGTTGGTGTGACTCCATACATGTACATGTAAACCCACATGCTGTTGATGTGTCTCCATACCTGTAAACCCACACGCTGTTGATGTGTCTCCATACATGTACCTGTAAAGCCACACGCTGTTGGTGTGTCTCCATACATGAACCTGTAAACCCACACGCTGTTGGTGTGTCTCCATACATGTACATGTAAACCTACACGCTGTTGATGTGTCTCCATACATGTACCTGTAAACACACACGCTGTTGATGTGTCTCCATACATGTACCTGTAAACCCACACGCTGTTGATGTGTCTCCATATATGTACCTGTAATCCCACACGCTGTTGATGTGTCTCAACACATGTACCTGTAAACCCACACGCTGTTGATGTGTCTCCATACATATACCTGTAAACCCAGACGCTGTTGATGTGTCTCCATACACGTACCTTTAAACCCACACGCTGTTGATGTGTCTCCATACATGTACTGGTAATCCCACACGCTGTTGATGTGTCTCCATACACGTACCTGTAAACCCACACGCTGTTGGTGTGTCTCCATACATCTGTACCTGTAAACCCACACACTGTTGATGTTTCTCAATACATGTACCTGTAAACCCACACGCTGTCGATGTGTCTCCATACATATACCTGTAAACCCACACGCTGTTGATGTGTCTCCATACATGTACCTGTAAACCCACACGCTGTTGGTGTTTCTCCATTCATGTACCTGTAAACCCACACGCTGTTGGTGTGTCCCAATACATATACATGTAAACCCACACGCTGTTGATGTGTCCCCATACATGTACCTGTAAACCCACACGCTGTTGATGTGTCTCCATATATGTACCTGTAAACCCACACGCTGTTGATGTGTCTCTGTGTCTAGGACCCTGCCACTGAGTTGTGTCTCTCATACCGGTGACATCAAGCACTCGTTATGTGTCGCCATCGCTGTGCTGTGTATGTGTCTTCGTATGTAAAACCACATAGCTGAGTATGTATCTCCATAACAGTGATCCCCAGTGCTGAGCATATGTCCAAAATACATAGAACATTCCGCAGACCTGGTTAGAATGATAGAATTATAACTAATAGCTATATAAGTATACCTAATAGCTATTTAAGGATTAACTTGAAAATATGTTCATGTTATGGAAATATAACACAAAAAACGGAGTGTACTCTAAATAAACCGCGAAGCAGTTTATGATGAGAGCACACTCCGTTCTTTTGTGTTATAGCTCCATAACATGAAAAATATATTCAAGTTAATCCCTATAATTTAATCTACTATACACAATCCCTGTGGAAATACACCTTTATTGATGAACTCTTTTCTCTTAGAAGTTATTGCGCTGCTGTATCAGCCAATCAAAAGCGACGTTACAAACGGCGACGTCATTGTTTGTTTAAGCCAATGAAAATGCTTGTAACAAGCAAGAATAAATTATATAACTATAACTATGAAAATCCTGCGTTTTTAATTTCGCATAAATTTTAGGTAGATTTTCAACAAATAGGAACAGCTATCACCAGTCAACTTGCTTTATTAATGGTTATGACTTTGTTATTGTTATAACGTCACTAGCATCAGGATACCTCAAAGCTGACCTTTGACAGGTATATAGTGGCAATACATAGTTGAGTAAGTTTCAATATTTCTGTATAGCACCTCCAGGAATGAGGATATTTATGACGTCATCGCTAAGCGCTCGTCTGAGACCAATATCATAATCTAACATGAAGGCAGCACTGTCAACATGACTTGTGGTTATACAGAGGGTTCTAAACGATAACTCACTGAATACCGTTTAGGGACTGAATGGGCCTGACGATAAAAAAAAAATGGATGTAATGAACTTTGTTTTGGCATGACTGTCAAAAATATGTTTAATTCATATTGTTTACCTCTTTAACTATAGCCATGGATAGTTTGATTGCAAATCTTCACTAATAATTGTTGTTTCTGTGTGTATGTCGTCTATTAAACGATAATGACGGAACATCACTCCAACAATCTAAGTCAATTGAAAACAGAATGCAAAGCGTCACAATGACATAGACGAAAATGGCGCTTAATTAACCTCTCCACACGTTTGTTTTTGAATATATATCAATGACGTCATTTTTGTTTTGCTGGACAAATGATTTCCATGAAATCTTCCGTTGTAAGAAAGAGTCATTTGTAAACGTACCCGTTCGGTGCAATTTAACGCAAACACTAACCAAAATAATCTGAACATACATCGGAAATCAGCATTTTGCAAAGTGAGAAGTGACCATCATCTGACTGGTCAATAACCAAGTTAATATGTTGACTTCAGTGAACATGTGACTTTAATCATATATTTACTATGTTCCAGGTATGATTACAATATCGATAATTCCTTATATTTAACTGAGGAAATGGTCATAAAAGTGTGGCAGGAAACACTACCCAGAGGTATATACTACAATATTGGCGACGTCATAGCTGTACTTGTTTGAGCCACCACACCTGGTAGTCCATGTTGTGAAAATTGTAAGGTCTAATACGAACCTTTCTGTAAGCACAAGGGACTGCTGTAGTTCAGTGTCGGTATTTGTTGTAGCTTATTCATCTTATCGCACCACAAACCGCCATATTATCAGGAATATACAAAAACGAGAACGAGAAAAAAAACACCAAACCAATTCATCAGTATATTTTTTTCTCGTTAGCGGTAGGTACCTAGGTGTGAACAAACTGCGTATACGCACAACATAAGACAGACCCACACTACACACACAGTTCAAAATGAAACAAACTACCCCCAACATAAGAAAGAGCCACACTACACACACCGTTCATAATCAAACAAACTACCCACAACATAAGACAGAGCCACACTACATACACCGTTCATAATCAAACTACGTATACGCACAACATAAGACAGAGCCACAATACACAAACCGTTCATTATCAAACAAACTACCCACAACATAAGACAGAGCCACAATACACACCCCGTCCATAGTCAAACAAACTACCCACAACATAAGACACAGCCACAATACACACACCGTTCATAATCAAACTACGTATACGCACAACATAAGACAGAGCCATAATACACACACCGTTCATTATCAAACAAACTACCCACAACATAAGACAGAGCCCCAATACCCACACCGTCCATAGTCAAACAAACTACCCACAACAAAAGACAGAGCCACAATACACACACCGTCCATAGTCAAACAAACTACCCACAACAAAAGACAGAGCCACAATACACACACCGTCCATAGTCAAACAAACTACCCACAACAAAAGACAGAGCCACAATACACACACCGTCCATAGTCAAACAAACTACCCACAACATAAGACAGAGCCACGATACACACACCGTTCATAATCAAACTAACTACCCACAACATAAGACAGAGCCACAATCCCCCCCCCGTCCATAGTCAAACAAACTACCCACAACAAAAGACAGAGCCATAATACACCCACCGTTCATAATCAAACAAACTACCCACAACAAAAGACAGAGCCACAATACACACACCGTCCATAAAAAAACAAACTACCCACAACATAAGACAGAGCCAGAATACACACACCGTCCATAGTCAAACAAACTACCCACAACAAAAGACAGAGCCACAATACACACACCGTCCATAGTAAAACAAACTACCCACAACATAAGACAGAGCCATAATACCCACACCGTCCATAGTCAAACAACCTCCCCACAACATAAGACAGAGCCACAATACACCCCCCGTTCATAATCAAACAAACTAGCCACAACATGATACATAGCCACACTACACGCACCGTTCATAGTCTAACAAACTACCCACAACATAGGACAGAGCCACACTACACACACCGTTCATAATCAAACAAACTACCCCCAACAGAAGACAGAGCCACAATACACACACCGTTCATTATCAAACAAACTACCCACAACATAAGACAGAGCCAGAATACACACACCGTCCATAGTCAAACAAACTACCCACAACAAAAGACAGAGCCACAATACACACACCGTCCATAGTAAAACAAACTACCCACAACATAAGACAGAGCCATAGTACACACACCGTTCATAATCAAACAAACTCCCCACAACATAAGACAGAGCCACAATACACACACCGTTCATAATCAAACAAACTACCCACAACATAAGAAACAGCCATAATACACACACCGTTCATAATCAAACAAACTAGCCACAACATGATACATAGCCACACTACACACACCGTTCATAGTCTAACAAACTACCCACAACATAGGACAGAGCCATAAAACACACACCGTTCATAGTCAAACAAACTACCCACAACATAAGACAGAGACACAATACACACACCGTTCATAGTCTAACAAACTACCCACAACATAAGACAGAGCCATAATACACACACCGTTCATAGTCTAACAAATTACACACAACATAAGACAGAGCCATAATACACACACCGTTCATAATCAAACAAACTACCCACAACATAAGACAGAGCCACAATACACACACCGTTCATAGTCTAACAAACTACCCACAACATAGGACAGAGCCACACTACACACACCGTTCATAATCAATCAAACTACCCACGACATAAGACAGAGCCACAATACACACACCGTTCATAAACAAACAAACTACCCACAACATAGGACAGAGCCACAATACACACACCGATCATAATCAAACAAACTACCCACAACATATGACAGAGCCATAATACACACACCGTTCATAATCCAACAAACTACCCACAACATAAGACAGAGCCATAATACACACACCGTTCATAATCCAACAAACTACCCACAACATAAGACAGAGCCATAATACACAAAACTACCCACAACATAAGACAGAGCCACACTACACACACCGTTCATAATCAAACAAACTACCCACAACATAAGACAGAGCCACAATACACACACCGTTCATAGTTTAACAAACTACCCACAACATAGGACAGAGCCACAATACACACACCGTTCATAATCAAACAAACTACCCACAACATA